>NW_022146610.1:1069732-1097360 GCF_002938485.1 Sitophilus oryzae | reverse complement strand
GACAAAACAAGGGGGTAGTATGTATTAAACATCATTTCAAAAAAAGTTCAGAAGTTACTTCAAAGCTTAATTTAATCATTACCATGATAAAATAAATATCAGAAATAAAAATGTTCCCTCAAAAAACACGCGGGATTTCATAATATCTCGACCGGACTATTAGCTTGTGCAGTTCAAAAATTTGGCTTGAATAAAAATTTGTCTCGTCTTCATTGTTAACTGAGCGTTGACTGAGCGTTACCAAGGTTTTAGATAGCTGTGACATTTGATGGTTAATATTTCGTCACAATTTGTTAATCGAATGTGTATTTAATTGTAGTGATTTTTTAAGACAGTTTAATATTAGTGCAGATTGGTTTGAGCAACCAACCAGTTTGCGCAAATTAACTGAGAGTCTAAAATGGTCCTTATGAGACTGTATTAAATCGCATAAAATATGCCCTTTTGAAAGTTATAGCATAGTATAAGGAAACTAGTAGCTTTACTCCTTGTCAAATCCTTTGTTCTTTTTCTGCCGCTTTATATGACCTTGTTCTCGCTTCCCGTAACCACTGACGTAGCTGTATAGTCGTGGTCTATTAACTAGGCAAAGTATAGTCGTGGCACTCGCCATAGTTTCACAGATATGTATTTAGGAAAATATGAGTTCACAATAAAATAAAAAAAATTGATCATCGAGTAAAAACTTGCTTTAAAACAGAATATTTTCACATTTCGTGTAGGTAACAATTCTTCTGTATCTGAAAATCTTCTGATGGGAAGAAATGCGGAAAAAATATATAATGACATATTTTCATATTATTATCTATTTTTTTTTCTACAACTTTTTTTTATTTAAAACAAGTTTAATTTTCTGTAGATAACTGGATTCGGCATAAAATTCTGCATATAGAACACTGTTTTTATTTAAAGCACACCGCGGTGTTGCCATTCTATTTCTTATTTACTAAAACTTTGGTTAAAAACATTATATTATATACGAAAAGTGGTAAAAAACTAGAGTGAATATAACTTTATTAATACTTAGCTATGTTTTCTTAAACATGAAGGATACCAGAATAATTTGGTATCCTTTCTTCCCTCAAATATAAACCCAATATTTTGTCTATAATATTTTAAATATTGTTATATTACAACCACTTATAATAAAAAATAAATAAAATGAAATAAAAACATAAAAAATACAGTCCACTAAATTTATAAGAGATTATGCTATTATAAAATTCTTTCAATTAAAAAATATGAATAATTTGCGGAGACTTTAGATGTACAAAATATTTATTCTAAAATTGTTTCAAAAACCAATCTATATAAATTATCTCGTAAATTATTATTGGAATGAAAATTTTATGGCAAATTCCCTGACGAAAAAATATTTTCATGCGCATATTTGAGACAACCTGTATATCTAAAAAGCTATTTTTAAAATCTGTCCATATGCTAAAAAAATAATAACATTTAATTAATTACATAATATCTCAGCTTCTAAAATAAACAAATATAATTAAATGTTTATTGATAATTATTATCAGCAGTAAATCGGTAATTACATCCGATGGAAATCAAAAAAAACTCAAAAAACAATTTTTTGAATTATTACTACAATTAATAGCAGCACACAGTAAGGCACTCATTTTTTGTCAATCCGTCTCTGTTCTGGGACACAACGCTCGAATCTCGCAGCTCGACGGACGGAATTCAACTGAAACGCTTTGCAATCTGTCGATATTCGACAGATTGCAAAAACTGGCAGAAAATATTTGCCAGAGTGCAACTACTCTTTTCCTTAAACTATGGTTATAGGCTGTATGATCACAAAATATACACCATACAGAAGCGACAAAGAGATTTGCTTCAAAATTTTTAGGAGGGGGTAATGCTGGTTAACTGTCAAACGTGACGTCAAAGAATTATACACCAAAAAAAAATTCACGACCGCAGGTATAATTATTTCTAGATATTATGCATAAAAGACTAAAAAATATATTTCATAATTATTTATTTATTTTTAATTCTAAATAAAAATACTGATTTAAATCCCTCTAGTTTTAAAAAACTAAATAAACCTGCCTTTCATCATTTTCTATTAAAATCTAACAATTTTCTTTCAGTGTGAAATGCTGTTCAAGGCGCACGGATGTCAAACGTGACGTCACGCAATTAGTTCCCATTTGACCAATGCTATTCAAAGCTCTTTGTCGCTTCTGTATGGTGTATATTCTGTGGCATGATACTCTTACTGGGATCAGATGTTAAATTAAATTGTGATTTTCAGAGCGCCATAACTTTGGAGCTAAAAATTAGATTTAGTATTATTTTCTTACTTGCATTAATATTTTTATGTCATTAATTAATTCTTACTCCATGATGCGAGCATTATCTGTGACAGTGTATATACGTTGTTTTTTAACAAACGCATATAATACACTACATCGTATTTATGCATATAATCTTATATTCAATCGATTTTCGTTATGGCCGAGCCGAAGACAGCTCTTAACTTTCCCGCCAGCGGAACAGGATGAAATATAACCTTTGATCTATCTAATCGGCGATCGGAGCTGTATTCTAGTAGTCTACATTTCTTAATATCGCGCCTCTACATAAATCTCTCTCTATAGTCGTAAACGTCGTCGCAGCGCGGTTCGATTCACCGGCGATAGACGCATCGCGAAGGGCTTAAAGACTAAATCACCACGTTGTACGTTTATTTTCTGGTAGTACCGAGCTTAAATTAGAGTCAAACATTTATTTACGAGCGGGAGTGGACGATCGGAAACGAGGAATGACAAGAAAAGCTGTTAATCGCTTAACTTGAACGTATATAGTTGTTTGATAGAGTCATCGATATTTGTCTCAATGATCGTAAATGTTTATTTTTGTGTTAATACAGGGATATCTCGAATTGAAATATTTACAATTCTTACCTCTTTGGGCAAAACCTAACATCATTGCATATTGTCATAGCGACAATGATTAGAATGTTCATTGACGGAAACAGTACTTAGAGAGTTATTGTCAGCTCACGAACTTGGAATACCCTCAGAACGAAACGCAGTGGATGGCATACCATGTTAGGTTAGGTTAGGTTGTTGGGGTTTGAGATCATATTTGATCGCTCATTCGGAGGCCCTGGGTCCATTGCGATACTCCTGTATTGTTGTGCCAAACATTCCCTCATTCTTTCTTAGCGAAGCACTTCCAGCTCTTTGCAAAGTCCCTTCAAAAACTCTTGCCCTAACGTTTTAAAGCGTCGCGTCGGTATTCTAGTGCCGGACAGTGACACAGCAGGTGCTCTCTGGTTTCTACTTTCAGCATTCTCTGCAGTAGTCATCGTTGGAAGTCCTCCAGCTCACGAGGTTAACCTCCGTGGGGTAGTTTCCAGTGACGACACCTACAATTATGCGTACTTAGGTTCTTTTTGTGCTCTAGTAGTTATTTTGTCTTTTTGCTATTTACCACTGGCCACAGTCTTCGAGCTGAAGCGCAGTCCTCACGGTGTTGCCACGTTTCTTGCTACTTGGCCTTGATGGTAGTTCCTATAGCTTCCTTGAGTGTGTTGATCGTCACAAGTGGTGGGTCAATTGCCACGGTCTCTCCCTTGACCCCCTCTTTGGCAAGTATGTCTACTTCTTGGTTGCCCACCACATTGCTGTGACCTGGCACCCAGCACAGAGTAGCCTCATCCTGACCTAGCCAGGACAGTGCTTCTCAGCAGTCCATCACAGTTTTCGAACTCACTGATTGCATGGTGATGCTTCTTAAAGCGCCAAAGCTGTCAGAGTATATAACGATATCTCCTATTGATCTATCAGCGATTTTCCCTCGTATACAACTGGTCGCTTCCTTTATGGCCTAAACCTCTGCTTGTAGAACATTACACCCATCTGATAGCCTTAAAGATCGTCGGATGTCCAGTTTCTCTGAGAAGATGCCTATACCTGTGCCTCCTGAAGTTACGGAAGCGTCTATAAGCTCGAGGATTTGTTACAGCATGATCAACTAATTTAGTTCTTAATTTGGAGCTCATGAAAAATTTACGGAGTTGTTTCTTCAACTAGAACTATTAACCATTAGAATTATTTATAATGATCCGGTAGGCTAAACGGTGGGTGAGGCTAGAGCACGTAAATGGCGGCAGTTACAACAATATACACTTACAAGCTTATGAATGTAAGAATGTACGCCTAACAAAACAGTTATCTTCTACTGACTTCGGATGGCAGACGAAAACGAATTGCAACCTATTATGCCTACCCAACCCGCATTACTAAGTAGAGTCCAGTGGAGTTAATTCAACGCCAAAGTATTGTATTTTTGTATTTGACTAAGAGTGGATCCCAGGTGGGACCCTAAACTGCGGCCGCGAGGGCCTAGTGTGGCTCAGTTTCTAAAAGCTCTTTAATAGAAAAAGAACATTAAAGTTCACCCTCAAGACCCAGCCTTTTAACATAGGCCGTTATGTCCGAGGGTGATATGTCTTCTAGGTCTGATAGGTCTAGTGTGGGTTTGCCAAACACCTCAAACCTGGTCCTGCCCACAGCGGGGCAGGTACACATAACGTGCTTCATTGTTTCGTCATCTTCCATACAGAGTCGGCATTCGGCGTCTTCCACCAGTTCCATCCTCTGTAGGTGTGCAGTCCTCTGTGTACTACAGTAAGCGTACGCGCTCGGTTCCTACCAGCACAGAATATCTAGCTACGCAACAGAAGCCTCGTTACATGTATAAAATTGTAGGTATCAAAAGGAGACAGGCTTTAAAAGCCTGTCTCCAAATCAGATATTTTGATGCGGTAGTTTTGCTACTACATAATAGAGGGCGATAAATTTAAAAGAAAATAGTTTTCTACAAACGAAATTTAAAAGAATTTTGTGCAGTGTTGCCATTGTGTAATTCATATTGTAATACTTTCTGATAAATCCTGCCTTCAAATTTGCTACATCATTTAAACATATTAAAATAGATCAGTGCTCTTTTTTCAAACGTTTAGTCAGGTTTAAGTACGTATTTAACGTACGTATTTTTAAGTACGTATAATTTAACGTACGCCATGTACGTTAATATTACGTACATGGCGTTCGATTGGGCTTAAACTTGGTATACTACGTATCTTCGGTGACATTGTAATAGTATGGTACCATGGAGCATATAAAGTGGTACCTTCTATAGTACTACATTATGATACCACTTCCTGACGTTCGATTGGGCTCGTATTTGATATATACTTGCGTATGTTTGATAACATTGCAATATTATGGTACCGTGAAGCATATCAAGAGGTACCATAATGTAGTACCATATTACGATACCATTTCCTGGCGATCGATTGGGCTTAAACTTTGTATACTACAGATCTTCGGTAAATTTGCAATATTATGGTACCTTGAAGCATATCGAGTGGAGTCCAATATTATGATATCATCCTCGATTGGGCCCTAATTTGGTATACTTACGTTTCTTTATAAAGATTTGTTGTGTGTTACTGCATTTTAATAAATTATTTCCATTATTATTAAACTTATATTTCATTACTAACTTTCCAGCATTAATAAATATCACTATCAATCGCCCTGTATATTTTTAAAGGTAATTAAAGGTATTTTCTTAGTTAACAATATAAGGTTGTGTATATTAAAAATGTATTTTTGAGTATATGTTTTGTAATAATATTCTTAAAACTATTTTAAAAGCCAAACGAACAATTAACATAAGTGTGTCTGACAAGAAAAGAAGAATAGAAAAGAAACTATTATACACCAGAAAAAATGGGATGCCAATTAAAGGTCTTTTGAATCTGGCAACTGTGCATATTTAGGCGAGCTTCAAGGCCGTCGATGTGCCGTCGATCTAAAACCGAAAGTTCAAAATTTCCAATTATATTCTGATTATGATATTGTCGCGCCATCTAGTATTTTATTTGTGCAATTTTAGCTCTTTCATTACAAGTATTTTTCTGTTGCGTAGCTAGATATTCTGTGCTACCAGCCTTTAGGAGTTCATCTGTTCTACGTTTGGATGACCCTCCTAGGATTGTCTTGCCATGTTCCATTCAGGGACTGTCATACCAGTCCCGAAACGTCGCACCCCTAACCCATTCACAGAGCCTGTCTCTTGCGAGATTTTTTGGTACGCTAAGTGTCGGTTCTGGGCCCATGAATGGCGAGCCTGCACCAGTTTTGGCGAGGGAATCAGCACGTTCATTTCCCTCTAGGCCGACATGTTCCGGTATCCATATTAGCGATACTTTGTTCCTATCTCCTAATATATTGAGTAGTTTCTTACAATGAAGAATCGTCAGAGACATGCTTTTCGTTGCCTCAAGTGTTTTTAACGCGGCTTGACTATCCGAAAATATGCTTATTGTTTTCTCGGTGCATTGCTGTTCTACCAGCAGTTGCACACAGGTTTCAATAGCATATAGCTCAGCTTAGAACATTGTGGTGTGTTTTCCAAGACTGTGGTAGATCTCAGTCTTTGGACTGCTGCAGTAAATTCCTGCGCCAGATCCTTTATTGTTTTTGGATCCGTCCGTGTACCAACACATTTCCGCATGTAATAAACCGTTTCTCGGCTTATCCCATTCGTCCCTATTCGGAAACAGGACGCTATATGTGCGCGTCAATAGTTGGATTGGTGGTGTGAGATTCGAGACCATTCCCAGAATCTCATCCGGTTGTAGTATATCTGACGCCAAAGTATACCTGACGTGGAAACGGACAATGAAAATCAAGTCGAAGAAATAATCTAATAATAATAAAGTTTATGATTCAACTATGGAAGACAGTAATTCAGATGAAACTAATAATTTGTGTGTTTATGAAATACTGCTCTATATTAGGTTATTTTTTTATTATTTATTTTTAACTGCTTCCTTCTTTTTTAACGTTTCTATATTTAATAATACAGTGTAATCTTAAATTTTATATATTTAGATGTAGATTTTATTGCCTTAAATAAAAAAATTTGAAAATTTCATTTTTAAAATCGATGGCCGATCGGACTATAACGATTTCTGTTTACACTTTATATACAATATTTTATTGGTGCAGTTTGGTTTGAGCAAACCAGATTGCGCAAATTAACTCAGAGTGTAAACGGCCCTTTACCATTTTACTTATCGTTGTTACCTAAAGGTACATTCAGGCTGAGAGCGTCGAGCGTCGCGTCGCGTTTGCGTCGCGTCCGTGTCGAAATGGAATCAATTTACTTAACTTAAATTAGACCGTTCAGGCAGACAGCGTCGCGTCGGGGTTCGAGTTCAATGGGGCGGACGCGACGCAAACGCGACGCGACGCGACGCTCTCAGCCTGAATGTACCTTGTCTAAATTCATCTTTGTGTATAGACAATATTGGTCCAAGTAAATATTTAAATTCTGCAAATGTTTGTCGCAACATATTCCACGACATTTTTTCAACAGAATTTCCACGACATGGCTATTGTGGAAATTCTTATATCTCACTGATAAAAAAGATAGACTTGAACTAAAGTCGTCATCGTTCTTGAAAAAAAATTAGTGACAAGAGAATTTATTTTAGCGCAAAAGAAAATATTTTGCCTGAAGAAAAACTCTCTTAACTCAAGAAAACTGGTTCTCTTGAAAAATTCGAAAATTTCTCTTGAATCTATTTTCATTCAACCAAGTGCAACTTACTTTGTTTTAAGACAATAAGAAAAATACGGTAGGAAGTACTTCATTCAAGAAACATGGCCATTTTTCCAATAGCTAAATACTCTTTTGATGAAAAATAATAACGACACGCAAAGACGATGACGAAGGACGGTATATACAATCAGTCGGCAGTCCGATCAGTCGTACATCATAGTACGCACGGGTTTTGTTGCTTGGAATTTTTCACTTGGAATTTTGCATAATTTGCTTTTTAAACGCATATCGTATAACGAATTAATGATCGTTATTAACATGCATTTGTCATTTTTTACGGACAAATTTTAGGATATATGGATTCTTTAAAGGAGTTTCTGAAAAAATGGAAATTAGAGCATTTATTTGCTATATTTGAAGGTAAGAGACATTTACCTAATGCACCTGTTTAGATAATGCATGTGTGACTATAGATAGAATAAGAATTTAGGTATCGATTTTTTTATGCAAATAATTACAAAAATTTTAGAATTTCAAGTCGTCGTATTAAAAAATTCAAAATGTGACCAAAGCTTATAATTTTAATAATTTATTTGCTTTACTTTGAAATCATCATTTCTTTGTAATTTGTAGAGTGATGAACCACCCCAAAAAATACCAAGGAGTGAAGAAGCAGAAATAACTACTATCGAGGAAAATAATATCACTTTACTTATTACAGACCAGGAAAACCTAAATTTATCAGAAAATAATATACCTCGTAATATGCCTGTATATGATGTATAGACTTCTCTTAGATCAAAATAAATTTTAGTTGAGTCAATACTATTCGCTATTGGTTTAAGAAAAGTGTCTCTTTAATCAAGAAATGTCCCTTTTCAATCAAGAATTTTTGCATGAATCAAAGAGACTATTGTTCTTGTAGCAAGAACTTCTTTGCATATTCGTTTTGGGTCAAGAGTGAAATACTTTGGACAGATAGATTCTTCTATTCTCTAAAGTAATTTTTTAAAGCTTATGAAAATATAGTTAATGCTTTGGGCAAAGAAACGTCGTTCTTGGCCCTATTGAAAAGCGCCAATCTTTTGGGTCAAAGTCATATTCATTTCGACTGAGAGATCCTTGTTTTCGGTGCTGGAGCGCTAAAGATGTCTAAAGATTGGTGCTTGACGGTTTCTAAAAATTTTAGCTTTTTCCAATGAAATTCCTTGTGAAGAAATCCTAGTTTCCGGCCACTTTATGTTGAGCTGCTGGAATCACACATGCCCTGCAATACCTGGCTTCATAGTTTTATTTCATTGGGTACGTCGGAATGTACGACATTAAGTCGTACATTCCGAGGAAGTTTTGTCTCTCCAGCTCCAGTATTCTCAACCGCATTCACAAGGTATTTAGTAGATGCAATCTACTTCTTTAATTATGTTCGCGGCCTTGTTTTTGTTAAGATGCTTCTTAGAGTAGTGCCAGTGATAAAAATAGTTTGAATATTATATTATATTGTTGTTTTCTATGTAACAGTCAAGATCAGGCGCGCCGGTTTTTAGAAAACCTCGTGGATGCTCATCAGATATAGATAAATGTAACAAATTTCCAGATTGTTACATTTATTGCATTTACTAAATTCTTACATATACAGGGTGTCCCGCTTAAGATGGATACAAACCAATATTTTGATTGTTTGTTGAGCGATTTTTTTCATTTTTGGCAGGAGGCTGTATATAAGACGTACATTTTACCTAGGGTAAGAAATGCGATACCTCATAGACGTACGTTTTAATGAGGTTTGATATTTTTCGAGTTAAGAGTAAACTATCATTAGGACAGTATTTATTTCAAATCTGATAAATTATATTGAATCCTCCTTACTCAAGATACTTAAGTTCTAATTTTGATAAATATTGATACAGGATGTGTTATTAAAATAAGACATTTTTATTCATATTTTTATTTTTTTTAGTACTTACGACGCCAGTGGGTAAACAACTGGTTTATTATCAATAACCAATTATAACCAATTATCAATTAATAATCGATTTAAGTTTTCAGATAGCTTCCATAATAATTAAGATACGATACAAAAAAACTTTGTTTAGAGCATATTTTTCAAAGTTAATAGTGATTGTTTTAAATATCTAACTACAGTACAAGCTCGGTATTATGAACACGCGCTGTTATGAACAACCCAGTAATATGAACACAATATTTTTTATTAAGGCTACTCTGTAATATGAACATCGTATAATCTCGGTAATATGAACGGAACAAATAAACTCGTTTGAACCTGTCTGGAATGCATATTTCGTAGTAGATACAATTTCATTTCAGTTATTCCACAGTTTTTCTTCGACAGTAGCAGGTTAAAGCTTGGTTTAAAGTGAACTTTAGTTTGGTGCATCTATGTAGTTATCCTTCTATTCGCGTAAAGTTGAGAAACATTGAACTTGAAATGGTTAAAGTGAAGAGAAAATCGAATTGTTTGTCGCTCTCGAAAAAAGCACAAATTTTAGAAGACGCTAATAAAGGTTTGAATGTTACCGTACTGGCAAAGAAGTATGGCATTGCTAAGTCCACTGTTTGTCTTATTAAAAACAAAAGAGATCAAATTCTTGAAAGGGTTAGCAATACATTACAACCAACCCAAAAAAATGCACACTAAAAAAGGCTGAATTGCCGGAATTGGAGATGCGACTTTATAGATGGTTTCTTGCTCAACGTGAGAGGAATACGCCAGTTTCAGGTGACTTGATAAGGCAAAAAGCGTTAAGTTTGAGTGTGAGTTTAAATGTTGCTGGTTTTAAAGCAAGTGATGGTTGGCTGCAGCGTTTCAAACAACGTCACGGAGTAAGATTATTGAAGATAAGTGAAGAAAAACTTTCAAGCCAGCCCGAACTCATCGACCGGTTGAAAGCAAGATTAAGGAGAGTGATTCAAGAGCACAATTTAAATGAGCACCAACTGTACAACGCTGACGAAACTGGATTTTACTGGCAGTTGCTACCGGATAAAACTTATGTTGCTTTAGCTGAAAAACAGCCCCTGGAATGAAGCTTACTAAACAATGAATCACGTTTTTGGGTTGTACAAACGCTTAAGGCTTACACAAAATCAAACCATTAGTCATAGGAAAAGCCAAAAATCCCAGATCCTTCAAGAACTTCAACAATCATGTACAGGGTTTCTTCGAATGTATGTATGTAAATGTTCTGTTTGTTTTTAAAATTACACATCGAATACAAACCTCAAGACGTAGGGGAATGGAACAAAGATACAGTTTCAACTGAAGATAAAGTAGATGAGTGTAACGATGGCAATGAATCCGATGGAAGTGATTGTGAGATCCACCCAGAGTCAGGGGACCACATTGTGAAGCAGTTAAGGCTTTAGATGTTGCAATAGAATGGGCTCAACAGAACGCGTCTAATATAAGTGAAATCATAACTCTAAAAAAAATTCAGGAACAGGCTCTTTTAGCTAATCTGCAAAAACAATCCAAAATCACTTCATATTTTTGTGCAAAGGATTTCAAATAAATCTATTCTCAAAATAATAAAAACTGTATGCAGTTTGACTATGTTTTTTAATATTTTTGCGACCTTCATTAGTATGAACAGTTTCCGCAATATGAACACATCAGGATTTTTCGTGTTCATATTAGCGAGCTTGTACTGTATTTGGATTTTTTAAAATATTCCTCAATAAAACTACTAAAAATCATATTTCAGATTCCATTGAAAACTGCGTTTTTAAATTATTTTGTAGCTCATTTTATTCATTTGTATCAGCAAACTTAAAAAACAATTTTTACCCAGTGGTGTGGTAAGTACTTAAAAAAATAACAATAAAAATAAAAATGTCTAATTTTAATAACACACCCCATTAATATTTATCAAAATTAGAACCTAAGTATCTTGGGTAAGGAGGATTCAATATAATTTTATCAGATTTTGAAATAAATAATTGGTCCTAAGGGTAGTAGTTTACTCTTGACTCGAAAAAATATCAAACCCCATTATAACGTACGTCTATGAGATATCGCATTTCTTACCTTGTACGTCTTATAGCCATACAGCCTCCTGCCAAAAATCAAAAAGATCGCTCAACAAACAATCAAGATATTGGTTTGTATCCATCTTAAGTGGACACCCTCTAAGAAACATACCTAATAAAATTAAGAAAAAAATACCGTGTATCAACCTGTTTTCATGTAATTTTTGCAGTTCTATTGAGTATAATTTGAGTTATGGAGAATTAATTTTTCTCCGTCGTGCAGATACCAATTTTGTGAAAAATATTAATTATAAATTCCATTAAATCGTGTATGGGGCCCAAAACAAAATCGAATTAAAAAGTAGTAGTTCAAGACTCAATGTTTGAATGGAGAATTAACCCCTCAAAAATTAATTTAAATTATATCATTTTAAATTATTATAGTATTGAAAATAAATAATTTAATAAATTTACAAATAGCAAGTAGCAAAACGCTGAAAAGAATACCCGTAGAAAGAAACTAATTATAGTAATAACTACTGAAATAAAACAAATCTAATCTAAAGTTTCAGAATACCCTCTAGCATAATTCTATGACAAGTTTTAAGAGAAAACATAAATTCATCAAGGAGACTTCTGCAAAGCAATAATTAATTGGACTTTTGGTGAAACAAACCCATTATTCTGTTCATATCGTACACCTAAAATACACACAGATCGCTTCAGAATTACAGGTGCACTCAACAAAAACAAACGTTAACATTAACTACCCAGGTGTTTTTATCCAGTGTCGACAATAGTCAGATAAAATGCCGAACGCTTAGGAGCAACCTCATTTTGTAAATCGATAAATGATATAATCTCTATTGTATGGCATCTTGGTGGTAGGTCCATGGTTTATATACCGTGTGCTGCATCGGAACACGGGAAATAGGAAATCCCATACAAATTTTGAAAGACTGTTGTATTAGACTCTTTTGAAGAGGCATCATAACAAAATTTAGTCTAGAATTCCCATTCTACTTGGAAATTGAAGCCAATTTTTAAGAGCTACCTTAAAATATTATCTGTAGTAAAATTTGTTAATGCACGGCCTGTAGGGCCAGAAAGCTACAAATAAAACACCAGCAAACAGTGGATTGTGTCATTGTCTTGATGTCACATCTTTGTTTACAAAAATTTGAAGGTAACAAATAGAGTAATTTTGGTAAAATATTCACATTTTCGCAACTTCTGAAAAGTTACGATTATTAAACGGAACTTCATTGAAAAGTACCAGTATCCCCAAAGTAGATATGTTCGCAGCCCAGTCTCCGGAAAGCCTAGACAAATTGAATAATGTCAACAGTTTTAAAAGAACAAACTAGTGCGTTGGTTTGAAATTAAAGGCACGATATTGGTTAGTGTTAGTAATGAAGAATCTCAGGCAGCCCTGCAAGACCAAGACCAGTCTTGGTCTTGCAAGAAATTTAAGACAAGACTTTCAAAATTTCTCAGTCTTGAATTCTTCAAGACAAGACAAGACTCTAATATGCAAGAAATTTCCTCAAGAGTCTCTGTAAGATTTTGAATTCAAGATTCTTGAAAGAAAATGAAGTGCTTCACTTTTTTAAGTGATAAATTTAGGTCTCTTTATGCAAGCCATTCCGAGTTTCTATAAATAAAGATTTTTTATTAATAGGCTCATGTAACATCATAGTCATAACCAATAAACCAAGTCTCGAAATCAACCAACAATCTTGTTGCATCTTAAATTCTTCTTGCAGCGAACTTAGCCTTTAATTCATGCGGAAGTTGGTAATACTGATATAAAAAATTATGATTATGAAACTGTTCCTATAAACGGACATTAAATTGCGTTGTGATTATGACGGTGATTGCTTCCGTGGGATTAAGGATTATTGACTCTATGTTACCGTTGTATAAACCTGCATTAATATTGACCAGTGTTCATTTTTCTTTCTATCATAGCCAGTGTTTTAGAGTTGAGAATAAAATAAAATAAAGTCGAGGCAACAAACAGTATATAGGTAATTGCGTTATACACAAAATTATAATATGTCATACTGTATGTATAGCTGGGTATCGTATTATTGGTTGCCTACACAACCGCATCGTGTCAAGAAAAATGGCGCATCCGCCAGAAAGTAAAAGACATTTTTAAGCGCCATGTCTTAATCAAGTCGACAAGTAAGCGAACTGTGACAGAATTGTCCAGTGAAGTAAACCTCGAGAAATTGTGAAACGCCCGAGAAACAGCTTCAAGTAGGGGTAAGGCTATAAAGCAGTCTTCAAAAAGCTCTATGGTGCTGAACCAGTTTTGAACTTTGAATATACCGCGCGTTTAAATTCCTTTATTACGAACCGGAAAATTCCATGAAGGAAATTTTATAAGAAGAATGGTGTGTGTTAGTACACGATCAAAACAGGAGAAATAAACTAGTTGGCATTTTATCGTGAGTTTAAATTAGTGGACCCACGGAATAATGTAACAGTATACGTAAATAAAACTAGTGAGTAGTTGAAACTTAATGGTGGTTCATAGATAATGCCATTTTGTATACCTACTAAGGCACGAAATTGTTCCGCGAACAAAAATTAGTATCAAATAGCGCAAAAAGTACACTCTAGCATAACCTTTCCGTACACCCCAGTCCAAACCTTTCCCCAAACCAACTTCCAGCAATAAAAAAAATAAAAGCAAATACCTTTAAGTGTTCAACAAAAGTAAACAAACGGGTAACCAAAAAAGAACATAATAAAAAAAAAAAAAAAAAAAAAAAAAAAAAAAATATAAAATAGAAAATATTTTATTTAACTCTTTTGTTAGCACCGTAACATCTTTTCAAGATATAATTTCAAGAGTTCCTGTAAGATAAGACAAGATTCTTGGCTATCTGAGAAATCTTTGCAAGACAAGACTTTGAAAATTTCTTATCTTGAATTTAAAGACAAGACAAGAAATTGATTTTCAAGAGAAGAATTCTTGTCTTGTGCAACACTAGATTAAGCACATGGAAGTGTGAAGACAAAAATAATTGAACAGGAAAAAAACAACAATAACTTGAATAGTCTTCATGTTGAAGAAAAGAAAAACATTCTAGTTTCTAGTTTTATTGGGGATACAGTATAGGAAAAGACCACACCACCTTTCGCCGAACGACTTCTTCCTGTGGAGAACACTCAAGAACCGTCTTTATGGACAATACAGAAATTTAGATAGATATATAAAAATAAACAAAAAAAAAAAAAAACTGGAAATAAAGTATCAAAACTATTTAAAAATATTCTGCATTACAAAGGTGTTGCCTGTCACTGACTTTTATTTAAAATATACTGTCACCAAGTTCTTTAAAGCATTGGAAAATCAAGTGTAGAGGCATGGGCATACCAATAAGTAAAGACTCTTGCTTATACACTTTGGAATTCGCTGACGACCAAGTTATTTGTGCAGGAGTTAAAGATGACTTGGAATATATGATATGAAAACTTAAAGAGGAAATACTCAAGTTTGTGGGACTGAGAGATGAATCGCAAAAATCCAAAATATCCCTTGCATTGACTGACTGTACCAGCAATCAACTAGATAATGAATAAATAAATGCCGCAACAACAATATAAATACCTGACGTTACTTTGGCAAACTGAGAAAAAGACGACAACGAAATAAGCTCGAGAATATTCAAGGCCAGAAATGCAATTAAATGTCTGAATAATATACTCTGGACTAACAAAATAGGTAAAGACAGAAAACTAAGGATTTATGACGCGGTAATCAAGAGCAATCTGTTATTTGGGGCGGAAACATGGAAATTAAAAGAGAATAACAAAAGAAAATTACTGGCGGTAAAAATGGACGCGATAAGGAGATTAGTACGAACATGAAGGCTGGATAGAGTACG
The DNA here is from genome assembly GCF_002938485.1 of Sitophilus oryzae. Classification (NCBI taxonomy): domain Eukaryota; kingdom Metazoa; phylum Arthropoda; class Insecta; order Coleoptera; family Curculionidae; genus Sitophilus; species Sitophilus oryzae. The sequence goes on along the minus strand of NW_022146610.1, from coordinate 1,081,863 downwards.
AAATGAAACAATCAGTTACAAAAATGGTTAGACAAAATAGGTGGAGGAAGCTAGAGTACCCAAACTGGAAGTGGGGTACGGAATCTAGTGCAGGCTGACGAATGTTAATGCGACCGTCTCTGTGGAAGGCGTACTCTTTAAACTATTTCCAGCAGAGAAGGAAACGGGAAAGACCAAAGACAAACTGGATAGAGGGTGTCAAGAATGCGATGAGCTCAAGGGACCTGCGTGACAGAGACTGGAATGAACGAAATCAATGGCGACTAGGAATCGCACAACGTCGAAGGGATTTTAAAAACGATTCTTATAGGTATATAAATTTAGATGAACTCAAAACGACATCTCCGTGGAATGCTAAAAATTCACCCCTTAACAGCTTTGTACTGTGACATATTTTAAATTCAATTACTTAATATGTAATTAAAATAAAAAAAAAAAAAATACAAAGTATTTTATTAATCTAGTATAGTTTGGTTTAAAGCTGAAGGGCTGAACTTCGGCGAATCGTCTCTTGAAAAAGTCAGTTAGGAATTTTAGCAAAATCATCTTGGGAGATATAATGTTTAAATTTATTTATTATTGGATTTTTTTTTTTTTTTTTTTTTTTTTTAAAAAATGTTGAAAATGTCATTCGAGTCTTCACGTAAATATTATTAGATGCAATGTATTTTAGTGAAGAATTATTTTCGTAAGACATATTTAGTGTTAGCGTCTTGGAAACTTACAACTTAGATTAGTTTAAATTTGACAAGAGTCATGTTTGTTAATATGTCTAGACGTTATATGCTTCTTCTTTAATTTTTTTTTTTTTTTTTTTTTTTTTTCTTGTAAATAATTATTGCTTAGTTTTGGAAAGAAACAAAAAATCAAATACCTATAATTCAGCTTTAATCGATTTTTTGCGATTGGTTAGGTCATTGATGCTCATTACAAAAAATAGCGGTCAGCGACTCGCGGTGTCGCATGGTGATTATGAAAAATGGCGTGCTGGTAATCCTGCGTGTCGATTAAAAATATGCTGCTGGCTGTCTATAAAAAATATTTACCTATAAATCAATGAGTATTAATCATAGTAATATATGTAGATAAAGTCCGAGAGTATATGTTATTATATTTATAAAAGCATAAATTTAAGGCAACTATAACCCGAAAGAAGGATTTAATGAGTTTTTTCAGAACATGTATATTTAAAAGTATCAAAGTTTATAAAATTTACTTTACCTTTTGATTAATCGAAAAAGGCGAAACCGTGCTCCTTAGCCATATAACTTTCTAATGACCACCGGAGTTGCTAAATACAACTAGTACCAGATACGCATTTTAAACCCATCCCTTTCTTTAAGTGACTAAATTAATTTGTTCAAATTTACAATATTTTATTTGTTTATATTTATTAATATTATTATTACATTTAGTTATTAGCTTCATTTTAAATGTCTAATTAAGTGTAATCGTAAAATCAAAAAAAAAAAAAAAAAAAAAAAAAAAAAAAAAAAAAAAAAAAAAAAAAAAAAAAAAACAAAATATGATTAGTGTTAATATGGCGTATTACATGTTATATGTTTAAGTAACGAACTTAACAAAAACAACAGATTTCAAGATTCACTGAAAAAGTAAAAGTGAAAAAACGGTTTTTTTTAAAAATAAAACATTATCAATAATAATTATGCGATCGAACCTATCCGTAAAACAAACAAGCAAAACAAAAATAACATACAAAACATCAGGGTAACATGATGACAGATCACGATCAATGACAGATAAAGAATTCTTACGGAAAGTTACATAATCCTTACGTGGATATAATTTTTAACTGTTAAAGGCAAAACCCCATTTAAACACAAAACTCTTTAATACCTACTACTGTAAAACATTTTTTTTAAAAAGACATTTTTAAACTACTAAATCTTAGCCATCGTATCTTCTTGTTGTTGTAAGGTCACCGCACAGATTAATAGGGTCTATTTTCAAAACCAATGGTAAGATTGCAGCGCAACTCACCTGGCACCTACCCAGAAACGCCATGTATGTCCCAGCTCAAATTGCCAAATATTAACGCTTCTTTCTCTAAATTTGTTCAGATTTTTGTGTAAAAGTATAAGTCAAAATCACAACCTTAAATTGATATATTTCGAATGCCTCAACTATATAGCGGGCGGAATGGCAAAAAATCTCTCTGCTTGAAAACTAATCTGGGGCTAAATAAAAATAATTTAAATAAATTATCAAATTCTTTCCCAGACTACGTTCGTGTTACACCTCGAATCGTTCATGCATTGATTTAAATAGATTTTACCTCCTTTATAGGAGGTCATGAGTTATAGATGCCTTCTTTACCTTCATCTTTTCACTTGCCATATGTTCTAGTACCTCTCATTGGCTCCCTTTAAATGACAATTTGATAAGATATGATTCTGTTATGATAGTCGTTCTAAACCCCAAAACGGAGACTGTCTGGTTTATAATGTTATAGTAATGCATTTTTGTACAGCAAATTTTCATTTCCTATTCTACTTCCTAAGTGTATAAATTTCATAGATTCTTTTTACCTTTGTGCCAATTTTTATGTATAATCCAGTGAGGTCACTAAGTTTTATATGCAATTCTTACCAACTCAACTACCTCTGTTTAATTAACTCCGCAAATTCTCCAACTCCTTTTGTAGATTTTCATTCTCCTAGGACCAAATGGTGCAAACTTTCTATACAACAAACTTGTTCCTTAGCGAACATATTGCTCCAAGAGACGAAAATCGTTTCTAGGTAGCTAATTCACCAATCTGGTTTGCTCAAACCAAACTTTTAAGCGGTTACCATGCACCAAAGTTTCATGAACTCAATTCCAAAATATCTAAAACCTAATTATGAATACAACCAACTGATGTCCTTCCACCCGGATTGTTCACTGTAAATAATTTATTTCTGAGGTATTGTGTGTAGGTGTTTTTCAGGTATGTTTTTAGTATTTAGTCGTTTCACACAAAGAAATAGCCATTAAGCACTATAAAAATACTTCAAAGGCCAAATCTACACATATATACTTTCTTCATTTAAAAAAAGAATCATCAAGATTGGTGAAGCGGTTTCGGCGGGATGGATGCAACAAAAACCCCTTTGAGTTTCCTTTATATATGTGGCATTAATTATTTTTCCAAATACATTTTACTTCTTGTACCGTTCAATAAATAATCATCCTCGATAATATCGTAGTCCACCGTGTCCAGCCCGTTTAGCCAAACGCAGGCCGATTCCTCTTCGGAGGCGCGCGGCGTCGTGACCCTCATCCGCGCATAGGAAACGGATCATGGCATACTGCGTAATACACCGATTCCTTTGAACTTTCTCTATCCTTGGCTGTATAACATAAGTTACGTAAGCCATTTTAATCTCGATTTTAGTTGATAAATGTGTGAAATGCAACCTGAATATCTTCCGCCATGACATGATTTTACTTTTTTATATTAAAAAAAAAAAAAAAAAAAAACTTTATTCAATAACGTATATTTTCCATTTGCGATTTTTAATTTTAAGCGAAAAATAAGTATAACATTTTAAGAAAAAAAAAAAAAAAAAAAAAAAAAAAAAAAAAAAAAAATTTTGAAGAAAAATATAGATAAACCCTTTCTATAGAAAAAAGTTTTTTTTTTTTTTATGTTATTTTAGATAAATTAGAAGTTTTTACACGATGCATTTACCCTGCCATAACCTGAAGAATATCTACTTTAATAACACTTCAGAAATACACCAGTAAAAAAACATTTATTATTTGAGATTAAACTCGAAATCGAAACGTTTATAAAGTTATTTAAGCACTCTGTTGTTATAGCTTTTATAGACCTGTTTAACGACTTAATAAATTACCCAATGAAAAATCTGTGCGGCAAAATCACCACCATTGTTACAGGTTAATTTTTTTAAAGAAATATGTTACACAAATTAAAAAAAAAATCGCTAAAATTTTAATGGTATTACTTGTGCACAGCTCGATAATGCAATAGTTTAACTTATATCTTCTTGAATATACCTGACTTTTAACGACTTTAAGTTACCTAGGAAAAATTCAGAAATCAAAAATTCTACCACCATTGCTAAGTAGGTTAATCTGTTTTCGTCATTGTTGGCATTACGGTAACATGCAAGCGGAAAATCACCAGAAATTGGTGTATGATGTTATGACGTCCGGTTGGATGTTATCATAACGGCCGGCGGCTGCCTTCCAATCGTAACAACTATCGTTCCGGGTAACAATGACTACTTCTATTGTCAGTTGGATCTTTCAAAAATTAAAGACCAAAGATCAGTCGCGGAGAAATCTGCCGGAAAACAGGAGGAAGTAGCTGGTGGCCATCAAAATTTACTTCTGACTATAACCAGAGAGAGATATCAGCAGGAATATGACAATTTTTGAAGTGGCGGCAGTATAGAAGTATAAACAGCGTGAATGAAGCGGTATTGCTGGTTTATGCTAAAAGAATGTCTGAAATGTATTCTCCTACACCACTGTGGACAAAGATATCCATGCTGAAGTTTGCGTTGAGAGTATATGAAAACATCGACATATCAAGGTAAAAGCCATTATATTCTTCGATATTTAATCATACCTATCTAAATTATATTTTGTTCATAGATTTGGTAAACTGTTCATGTTTCTAAGGCGCAAAAACGAAGGTTATTCACCAAAAAAGCCAAAGTTCTGTCGGAGAATGACATAAATAATTTCTACTGGATGCCGATGATTACACCTTGTTACTCGAAAAAATTGTATTGGTGCTTGGTATTCTTGGAGATTGTAGGCGCAGCGAGCTCTGGTCACTCACAGTTGATGATTCCGAAGATTCGGAGAAAAAAATTCTGGTTCCATTGCTGTTCTTCACCAAAATAAGTAGAAAGATAGGAAATTTCTCATTCCAAAAAACGGGTCTTCCCTGCCTGATGCCCATGTACAAAAATACATCAACCTGCGTCCTAGTAACTTTGACAATCCAAAATTTTTCATTGGTTGCAAGAAAGGCAAGTGTGTTAAGTAAATCGTCGGTATACATACCATCGGGAGCGTACTGCAGAAAATTGCAAAATTTTGAACTTGGAGAATCCATAACGTTATACAGGGCATTTATTTCGTAGATCATCAGCAAACCATGCTCGCCGAAAATGGTGGTGATTTACTATCGCTAAAGGGGCTAGGAGGATGTATGGATTCCCTAACAGTGGCAAAACTTACATAGGAAAATCAGTTTCCAAAAGAATGAAAATAACAAATCAACTCTTTCATGATAGCTCCAAAATAATGTGTCTTTAGTGGATACAAATATTCGCCATCTTCAGTAGTATCTATCTTCTTTCTCTATAAAATCTAAATCCCTTGGGAGGGATTACAGATTTCTAAGAACAACAAGTGCACTTTTAATTACCATGTTCATTATCATGAAAAATGAATTTTAGTATAAGACATTATGTATTTTTATCCTTACTTGTGTTATTGTTCAATAAAATTTGTTATTAAATAGTAGTGTTTATTGCTCTAAAAATCTGCAGTATGACGAAAAAACTAGAACGCAACACGGCCGATAACAATTAACGGCCTTGGCTGCTTGTGATCCTCGGCTATCGCCTTGGATCACAAACTTCAGCCCGGCCGTTATTTGTTATTTATCGGCCTTATTACGTTAATAACTATAAAACAAATGTGTGTTAAGTATATTATTCGTGGTAATAGTGGTAATATAATAAATCCATTTACAATTATATGAGAAATTTTGCATTTAATTTGTATTTCTTTGGCATTACTTTGGCATTAGTATACAGACATTTGTCATCGGTTTACTCCTTGTAGATAATCAAAAAAGTTTTAGATAAAATTTGCTTTTATGTCAGATCATTTCTATGAAAATGCATTGTTCATTAAAGACGCTTGGGTAATTAAAGTCATTGATCAATGTGTTTGCCCAATTTTAAAATAAGTAATACGAAATATCCCTGAGTGTCAGCGAAGGTGTATAATAAATTAACTTGAGCCTATAATAAAAACCATAAAACACCATTTGTGAGTAAAATAATGAAATGGTTGGAAATCTCTCCTTTATAATTAGGTGACCAAAAATACACTAAAATAATTAGAAAAAATCTTGTAATTATTTAGTAATTACGTCAATATTAATTATTAATTTACCGGCTCCATTTTATTTTTAGTGTACAAATATATTATTAAATTTTAATCTAAGCATTAAGTAATAAAACACTTTGTGCCCTCTTACATCGTAAGAGGTTACGAAATATAATCCTGGTTACACCCCTTACAGAAAATAGTGTAAGGGGTGCAAATAAATTGTATAATCACCGTTTTTTATAATAAAACTATAAAAAAAAAACATTTCTTTATTTGTGAGATTGAGAGCAAACCAAAACAAAACAATAATGCACTTCGGTTTAAAATTTAAGTATTCAATACATGTATTGTGTTAGACATTTATATGCCCAGTATATTTTGTTTAATAAACCAATCAGGAAAAATCCAAAACCTACCCTTATAGGAGGTATAAGATGATTAAACTTATCTAATGACAACTACTTTCATTGGATAAAAAATTAATTACTACTGTCAGCTACTGTTTAGGTAGAATATACCTAGAAAGTACCTATACCTACCTAAGGATGTAGGATTAAAGTTTATTTTGACTCTTTACTGTCTCACCTTCGGTGTCAGCTGTTGAATTTTTTAGGGATGGAAGTACAGTACATGATATGGGGACCCCTTGGGGGACCCTTATTCCGAAAGTAGTACAAAATTAGACATAGAATTAGTAAAAGGGCACTATCATCAAAACTCGATATATTTATACCACCGTATAGAGAAAACAACAAATACCCTATTTTTGATCCAGTACACAATAAAGTCCTCGTAGGGAGTAATTTTTATAATTATTTACAAAAAACATTTCCATTAGCGCTATGACCAAAAAAAAAACTTTTAAACATGAATAACTCATTTCAACTCTCATGAGAAAATCTATTTAAAATATTTTTTTTTTTTTTTTTTTTGATTTTTTTGAAAAACGAAGGCCTAAACGAAAAAAAAGAAACAATTTTTTTTTTTTTAATAATATTTGTTGATAAGGTAACAAAGCAAACCCCATGTTTTTTGCTTTTAAACTAATAAAGATATACTCAATAAACAATTAGCGATGTATATGTGGTTTATGCGCGCGCTGCCCGACTGCCGCCGCTGCGCCGAGATTTCCTACCCTTGTATATATGACGTCATGGTGCGGCAAATGTAGCATTTTAATTTGATTTGGGCTCCCTTTATATAGATAAATAAAACATTTCAACGTTAAAAGTAATATTCTCAAGCTTAGATTTCTCTACTTTTTAAACTTTGTAGTTTTCCAAAACTGAGTGTATAAAATATTATAAATGTGTAAGTAGTTTTTTTCGAAGTGAAAAATACAATGTCGTGACACACGAGCTGGCGAGATGAAGAGTGGTAAGGATAGCACCACAGTTTAAAGAATATAAATCTATGCAGTATGTATTCTTTAAACCGTGTGATAGCGCGATCGCGCAAACACCAAAAACATTTGGTTCAAAGCTAAGAAAAATCATTATAATAAAATTGATAATCAAATTCGTAAAAAATCAATATCCCTTCATTGTTAGAAGTAAATCTTTATGCATATTTTCATCGATAGGGTTCGTAGCTCTGAATAACGGTCTAGGGAAAGCATCGAGCTCATTTGCCAGCTCAGAATTAAACTATTAGGAGTTTGTACAACCTGCAGTTCTAATATGCATTGTCATATTTATTTCCAACCAATAGTCAACGAGAATATTCGTAATAATTTGAACAAACTAATGTAAACCAAATAAATGAACAAAAACCCAAAACAGACCAAACGGAATTGCTTAAGCTAGGTCTTCAAAATTCCTCTTATATTCTAAATAAATTTTAAGGAGCGTTAACATTATTGCGTTTTGTAGATCGTTTCATCTACAACGGGTGTTAAGCAAAAATGCTGTTTTAATTTCCGTTTATTAGTCGCCCAATCTTAACACCTTTTAACTATGACATTTTGTCGCTTACTCTTTCAATTATAATTGTGGGGAATTGCTACAATTCTGCCTCTTGTGAATCTATATACCCAATGGTTTTTATTATCTAAACTAGTTGTGTTATAGATTCATAACATCACCAGCTGTGTTATAGAATCTTATAACGTAACTGAAATACCAAAAAATGCTTGTAAAAACGTTAAACTAAACGTGGTTGTAGATAAAATATATATTTACATTTTAAGTCCTTTCCGCTGAACGAACGTGGATACTTTACTAAAGCAGGACTATTTACTGATAATTATCCTGAATTGATGACGATTGCACAATAACAAAGCAATAAATATCTTCTTAACAATTCCAACGATGCTACAATTCATACTTTCATAAAGACAGCAGGAATTTCTCCTTTCCCTCATGCTCAATGGCAAAATTGTTACTAAATAGCGATGACGTTAAGACAAACACTAAATAGAATCGAAGATTTATGGGATTTCAACGAGGTCTTAAAGTATTTTTTTCGAAATTTTTTTTTTTTTTTTATAATATGGCTATATTAAACTGTTCGAAACGACAATTCCTTGCAGCAAAAGATTTATACCGGTAGCAATTAAAATTAACACATAGAAAAGCCGAAGGCATCTATTTTAAGTTAACTGAGTGTATCGGGGATTTAAATGACGGACAGAACGCTAATATTCTATAATCTCCTAATAGAGGTACCATTAATGCATTTTCATCATCTAAGAGATAAATCAGAATCCTCTTGTGGTACTTCTAGTAGATTCAATCACGGGATAGATGAGAAAAAGACGAGGAAATTATAAAGGATAAAGCTTCATGATAAATGGAAGAGATTTTTCTGTGGTCTATAATGGTGCTTTTAAATTATGGTTTGTGTGGTGAACTGGGGGTTATTTTTCTTTTCACTTTTAACAAATGGGATTAAATAGGTCCACTATCAGGACATCACAAAACACTGCAGAAACTATTTGTTCATAGAAATACATATTTAATATTGTAGCATTAAACAGGGTCCAATAGCAGCTGGCATCTGTAGCTCCTAAAAAAAAAAAAAAAAAAAAAAAAAAAAAAAAAAAAAAATTTCTGAAATATAATATATATATTTCCCTCTTCGGCTACACACTCTCTTGCCACAACCAAAGTATGTATTAGATGTATCCTAAGAAAATATTTTACTCTCAGCATGGTGGATCAAAAAAGCAGTGGATTGAGATGCTTCTTTTCGGAACAGCACCTTCTATATTGTCACGTACTTTGGCTTCCTCAGATCACTCTTTTACATAATCCCAGAAAATGAGTAAATATATTTGATAATTTCAGAGATACGAATAAATAAATATAATTAGCCACAAAATATATTCTGTAGCCCTTCCTAAAAAAATACAAAATACAAGAACCGTCCTGAAGTCAAAACCATAGGCTTTATGTATTTAGGCAGACAACTGAGACTAGTGAGAAAGAAAATCTAGGAACTAGAATGGTTAATGGTTAAGCTTTCCAAAATACTTTATCCCAACCCCTGTGATGCAGGGTAAAAACCTTCCTTAAAAACTACATTGAAGACTCCACAGTAAAATCATCACTGACCAAACTGAAGATTTTCTTTGATTTAAAAAAAAAAAAAAAACAAATTAATTAAAAATAATTAAAATCAATTAAAGTACACCAAATGATTAATTAAAACATTGGAATTTAAAGAATTGGTCTTTGCAAACCTAATTGAGAGGCAAATTGGAAATGTCCTAGAAAATAAGTTGTAAAGTATTTCCTTCTAAGATTTATAACTTACCATACAGTATCAGGGCTCGGATAAAGCAGCTTTGTGCATTCCCAGATGGAGGGTAATCTCCGATATCAGCCAAAGTTCAAAGTTTCATGTATAATGAATGGCTATCAGTCTCCCAGCGTGCCCTAATGATGAGGTAATCCTAGGTGTTTCTGTAATTCCTTCCTAATTATCCACTAGTCTCTGGTAATCAATCACTCTAGGTGTTCATTGGGAGACAGTCCAAAGACCCCGGACAATCCTGAATGTTCTGGAATTTAAGCAAATCTTGATTTTTTTCGGTCAAAGTCCTGAGAAATTTTCAAGAGTGTCTTAGACTGTTACAGGATTCCAACGTATTGAGTCCTGTCCTGAGCCTCATTTTAAGTTGAAAGTTCTCCACTTGGAAAGGAAGTCTCTATCCAATTAGTTAGAAGTGTCCACCTGTTTTAGGTAGATAGTTTGCTCTTTTCAACATCTTCCTCTCTGATGAACTGGCACTCTAAAAGCATGAGAACTCTTTATCCTTGTTTAATTTTACATTATGTACCTAACTGTAATGTAACTAATAATAGGAAAAGCAATTAACTTTTTTCCTTCTATGTGCACTAAATGTAAGTGGTCCTTTGTAAACTATATAGTTACTACATTTTTAACATTTCTGAAACGTTTCAGTTATCCCATATAAGGGAGCCCAAATATAATTAAATGCTGCTATTCTAATGCACCCATGACGTGTCAGATATACAAGTATAGGAAAATCCAAGAAGAAGTAGTCACAAGGCAGCAAAACCATATTACATCGCTAATTGGTTTCATTGATATATCTCTATTAGTTTAAAAGCAAAAATATGGGGTTTGCTTGATAATTATCGCTATATGCAAGTTTAAACCCCAAATTGTTTCTTTTCATGAATTTCTGTTTTCATTAGAAGAAAAAGTTACATTTCATTAAAATCATTTAAACCAAATTTTCATGTCAGATTGAATGATTATCTAATGTTTAAAAGTTTTTTGGTACATAGTGCTACTGGAAATGTTTTTTGTAAATAATTATAAAATTACTCCCCATTGAAGACTTTATTGTGTACTGGATCAAAAACTAAGTATTTGTTTTCATATGGTAGTGGCTTAATATACTGATTCTGAGATAGTGTCTTTACCCGTATTCATCCTTGTACTACTTTCCGAATAAGGGTCCCCATATTACGTACTTGTACTTCCTTCCCTGAAAAATTCAGTTTGTGACACCGAAGTGAGAAATAACGTCAAAATAAGCTTAAATCTACCCACATCAGGTAGGTACCTAGGTATTCCCAGCCTCCATGGTAGTCAGATTGTAGCAATGAATTTGTTAACTTGATGGGTAGCTGTCATTATAGCAGCCAACCATCTCATACCTCCCATAGGGCAGGCTTTGGATTTTTCCTGATTAATTTTGTTAACAAAAAATATATCAGTAATATAAAGGCTTCAAAACACAAGTCACATGTATTGTATCGTAATTTCATTTTAACTAATGCATTGTTTTATTTTGAATCCTACAAATAAGAAATGTTTTATAGTTTTCATTATAAAAACAGTATCAGCTATCACTAACCCTCATGAATTTGTTTCTGTGGTAGGAACCCATAGAGTGATATTCGGTAACCTCATTATATATAAGAGGGCACAAAGTGTTTCATTACTTAATGCTTAATTTAAGATTTACGATATCAGGCGATAAAATAGTAAAACAGAATGGAAAAGCTTCATCATCATTAATAATGACGCATTGCTAAATAATTACAAGATTTTTTTTTTTTTTTTTTTTATTTTAATGTATTTTAGTCACCTAATTATAAAGGAAAGATATCCAACCACTTTACTATTTTACTCAATTAATAAAATGTTTGGTTTTCTATTTAGCGTCAAGGATTAAATTCATTATAATAACTTTAACCCAAACACTCCAAGGAGGATATTTCGTGACCCCTCATTTAAAGTGGACAAGCTCTATTAGTCAATGTTTTAATTTTACCCAAAGGTCTTTTAATAAAATCTAATGTAATTTTTCATAGAAATGATCTGATTACAAAGTAAATTTTATCTAAAACTTTGATGATTCTAGTATGGAGTGTAAACCTGTCGTATTTTAAAAGTCGCCCGGCATCAACGCCAAAGCAATGCCAAAAATACAAATTAAATACCAAAATTTCTACATAATGCTCCACTAAACGCCGTTTGATTCCAGTTTGCTAAACAAAATTCAATACCACAGGCAATACGTAACTGAACGAAGTAATACCGAGGCA